>NC_091284.1:44067046-44077046 GCF_032444005.1 Ranitomeya imitator
CATCATCCTCATCACCACCTGTATCCTCTAATCAAGCTGTTTTGTCTACCCACAGGTATGCTGCTGTCCATCTACTCTGCCTTTCCTGCAATGTGTGTTTATGTGAACTGCATATAATTCCCACCTGGTATGCTGCTGTCCATCTACTCTGCCTTTCCTGCAATGTGTGTTTATGTGAACTGCATATAATTCCCACCTGGTATGCTTTGCTTACCCATTGTTTTCTATCCATTCGTATTTCACTTCCCTTGCTTCTTGCTTGCATACCTGAGTGGCCATCTACCCCACCCCCTCTTTATGACCTGGCTTAACTGTGAACATGTGCTCTAGACACACACGCCCACATCCTCCCTCTCAGCTGTGAGCCCTTAGGTGCCCATAAATTCATAGCCATGAGTCTGACCAGACGTGTCTGACCATCTTAGAAATTGCATTTTTAAATTGCAGTTTTTTAATTGCTATGAATTAGACTAGAATTCCATGGGGCATTTGAGCATTCATCACTGCTGTACTTTCATCATCCTCATCACCACCTGTATCCTCTAATCAAGCTGTTTTGTCTACCCACAGGTATGCTGCTGTCCATCTACTCTGCCTTTCCTGCAATGTGTGTTTATGTGAACTGCATATAATTCCCACCTGGTATGCTGCTGTCCATCTACTCTGCCTTTCCTGCAATGTGTGTTTATGTGAACTGCATATAATTCCCACCTGGTATGCTTTGCTTACCCATTGTTTTCTATCCATTCGTATTTCACTTCCCTTGCTTCTTGCTTGCATACCTGAGTGGCCATCTACCCCACCCCCTCTTTATGACCTGGCTTAACTGTGAACATGTGCTCTAGACACACACGCCCACATCCTCCCTCTCAGCTGTGAGCCCTTAGGTGCCCATAAATTCATAGCCATGAGTCTGACCAGACGTGTCTGACCATCTTAGAAATTGCATTTTTAAATTGCAGTTTTTTAATTGCTATGAATTAGACTAGAATTCCATGGGGCATTTGAGCATTCATCACTGCTGTACTTTCATCATCCTCATCACCACCTGTATCCTCTAATCAAGCTGTTTTGTCTACCCACAGGTATGCTGCTGTCCATCTACTCTGCCTTTCCTGCAATGTGTGTTTATGTGAACTGCATATAATTCCCACCTGGTATGCTGCTGTCCATCTACTCTGCCTTTCCTGCAATGTGTGTTTATGTGAACTGCATATAATTCCCACCTGGTATGCTTTGCTTACCCATTGTTTTCTATCCATTCGTATTTCACTTCCCTTGCTTCTTGCTTGCATACCTGAGTGGCCATCTACCCCACCCCCTCTTTATGACCTGGCTTAACTGTGAACATGTGCTCTAGACACACACGCCCACATCCTCCCTCTCAGCTGTGAGCCCTTAGGTGCCCATAAATTCATAGCCATGAGTCTGACCAGACGTGTCTGACCATCTTAGAAATTGCATTTTTAAATTGCAGTTTTTTAATTGCTATGAATTAGACTAGAATTCCATGGGGCATTTGAGCATTCATCACTGCTGTACTTTCATCATCCTCATCACCACCTGTATCCTCTAATCAAGCTGTTTTGTCTACCCACAGGTATGCTGCTGTCCATCTACTCTGCCTTTCCTGCAATGTGTGTTTATGTGAACTGCATATAATTCCCACCTGGTATGCTGCTGTCCATCTACTCTGCCTTTCCTGCAATGTGTGTTTATGTGAACTGCATATAATTCCCACCTGGTATGCTTTGCTTACCCATTGTTTTCTATCCATTCGTATTTCACTTCCCTTGCTTCTTGCTTGCATACCTGAGTGGCCATCTACCCCACCCCCTCTTTATGACCTGGCTTAACTGTGAACATGTGCTCTAGACACACACGCCCACATCCTCCCTCTCAGCTGTGAGCCCTTAGGTGCCCATAAATTCATAGCCATGAGTCTGACCAGACGTGTCTGACCATCTTAGAAATTGCATTTTTAAATTGCAGTTTTTTAATTGCTATGAATTAGACTAGAATTCCATGGGGCATTTGAGCATTCATCACTGCTGTACTTTCATCATCCTCATCACCACCTGTATCCTCTAATCAAGCTGTTTTGTCTACCCACAGGTATGCTGCTGTCCATCTACTCTGCCTTTCCTGCAATGTGTGTTTATGTGAACTGCATATAATTCCCACCTGGTATGCTGCTGTCCATCTACTCTGCCTTTCCTGCAATGTGTGTTTATGTGAACTGCATATAATTCCCACCTGGTATGCTTTGCTTACCCATTGTTTTCTATCCATTCGTATTTCACTTCCCTTGCTTCTTGCTTGCATACCTGAGTGGCCATCTACCCCACCCCCTCTTTATGACCTGGCTTAACTGTGAACATGTGCTCTAGACACACACGCCCACATCCTCCCTCTCAGCTGTGAGCCCTTAGGTGCCCATAAATTCATAGCCATGAGTCTGACCAGACGTGTCTGACCATCTTAGAAATTGCATTTTTAAATTGCAGTTTTTTAATTGCTATGAATTAGACTAGAATTCCATGGGGCATTTGAGCATTCATCACTGCTGTACTTTCATCATCCTCATCACCACCTGTATCCTCTAATCAAGCTGTTTTGTCTACCCACAGGTATGCTGCTGTCCATCTACTCTGCCTTTCCTGCAATGTGTGTTTATGTGAACTGCATATAATTCCCACCTGGTATGCTGCTGTCCATCTACTCTGCCTTTCCTGCAATGTGTGTTTATGTGAACTGCATATAATTCCCACCTGGTATGCTTTGCTTACCCATTGTTTTCTATCCATTCGTATTTCACTTCCCTTGCTTCTTGCTTGCATACCTGAGTGGCCATCTACCCCACCCCCTCTTTATGACCTGGCTTAACTGTGAACATGTGCTCTAGACACACACGCCCACATCCTCCCTCTCAGCTGTGAGCCCTTAGGTGCCCATAAATTCATAGCCATGAGTCTGACCAGACGTGTCTGACCATCTTAGAAATTGCATTTTTAAATTGCAGTTTTTTAATTGCTATGAATTAGACTAGAATTCCATGGGGCATTTGAGCATTCATCACTGCTGTACTTTCATCATCCTCATCACCACCTGTATCCTCTAATCAAGCTGTTTTGTCTACCCACAGGTATGCTGCTGTCCATCTACTCTGCCTTTCCTGCAATGTGTGTTTATGTGAACTGCATATAATTCCCACCTGGTATGCTGCTGTCCATCTACTCTGCCTTTCCTGCAATGTGTGTTTATGTGAACTGCATATAATTCCCACCTGGTATGCTTTGCTTACCCATTGTTTTCTATCCATTCGTATTTCACTTCCCTTGCTTCTTGCTTGCATACCTGAGTGGCCATCTACCCCACCCCCTCTTTATGACCTGGCTTAACTGTGAACATGTGCTCTAGACACACACGCCCACATCCTCCCTCTCAGCTGTGAGCCCTTAGGTGCCCATAAATTCATAGCCATGAGTCTGACCAGACGTGTCTGACCATCTTAGAAATTGCATTTTTAAATTGCAGTTTTTTAATTGCTATGAATTAGACTAGAATTCCATGGGGCATTTGAGCATTCATCACTGCTGTACTTTCATCATCCTCATCACCACCTGTATCCTCTAATCAAGCTGTTTTGTCTACCCACAGGTATGCTGCTGTCCATCTACTCTGCCTTTCCTGCAATGTGTGTTTATGTGAACTGCATATAATTCCCACCTGGTATGCTGCTGTCCATCTACTCTGCCTTTCCTGCAATGTGTGTTTATGTGAACTGCATATAATTCCCACCTGGTATGCTTTGCTTACCCATTGTTTTCTATCCATTCGTATTTCACTTCCCTTGCTTCTTGCTTGCATACCTGAGTGGCCATCTACCCCACCCCCTCTTTATGACCTGGCTTAACTGTGAACATGTGCTCTAGACACACACGCCCACATCCTCCCTCTCAGCTGTGAGCCCTTAGGTGCCCATAAATTCATAGCCATGAGTCTGACCAGACGTGTCTGACCATCTTAGAAATTGCATTTTTAAATTGCAGTTTTTTAATTGCTATGAATTAGACTAGAATTCCATGGGGCATTTGAGCATTCATCACTGCTGTACTTTCATCATCCTCATCACCACCTGTATCCTCTAATCAAGCTGTTTTGTCTACCCACAGGTATGCTGCTGTCCATCTACTCTGCCTTTCCTGCAATGTGTGTTTATGTGAACTGCATATAATTCCCACCTGGTATGCTGCTGTCCATCTACTCTGCCTTTCCTGCAATGTGTGTTTATGTGAACTGCATATAATTCCCACCTGGTATGCTTTGCTTACCCATTGTTTTCTATCCATTCGTATTTCACTTCCCTTGCTTCTTGCTTGCATACCTGAGTGGCCATCTACCCCACCCCCTCTTTATGACCTGGCTTAACTGTGAACATGTGCTCTAGACACACACGCCCACATCCTCCCTCTCAGCTGTGAGCCCTTAGGTGCCCATAAATTCATAGCCATGAGTCTGACCAGACGTGTCTGACCATCTTAGAAATTGCATTTTTAAATTGCAGTTTTTTAATTGCTATGAATTAGACTAGAATTCCATGGGGCATTTGAGCATTCATCACTGCTGTACTTTCATCATCCTCATCACCACCTGTATCCTCTAATCAAGCTGTTTTGTCTACCCACAGGTATGCTGCTGTCCATCTACTCTGCCTTTCCTGCAATGTGTGTTTATGTGAACTGCATATAATTCCCACCTGGTATGCTGCTGTCCATCTACTCTGCCTTTCCTGCAATGTGTGTTTATGTGAACTGCATATAATTCCCACCTGGTATGCTTTGCTTACCCATTGTTTTCTATCCATTCGTATTTCACTTCCCTTGCTTCTTGCTTGCATACCTGAGTGGCCATCTACCCCACCCCCTCTTTATGACCTGGCTTAACTGTGAACATGTGCTCTAGACACACACGCCCACATCCTCCCTCTCAGCTGTGAGCCCTTAGGTGCCCATAAATTCATAGCCATGAGTCTGACCAGACGTGTCTGACCATCTTAGAAATTGCATTTTTAAATTGCAGTTTTTTAATTGCTATGAATTAGACTAGAATTCCATGGGGCATTTGAGCATTCATCACTGCTGTACTTTCATCATCCTCATCACCACCTGTATCCTCTAATCAAGCTGTTTTGTCTACCCACAGGTATGCTGCTGTCCATCTACTCTGCCTTTCCTGCAATGTGTGTTTATGTGAACTGCATATAATTCCCACCTGGTATGCTGCTGTCCATCTACTCTGCCTTTCCTGCAATGTGTGTTTATGTGAACTGCATATAATTCCCACCTGGTATGCTTTGCTTACCCATTGTTTTCTATCCATTCGTATTTCACTTCCCTTGCTTCTTGCTTGCATACCTGAGTGGCCATCTACCCCACCCCCTCTTTATGACCTGGCTTAACTGTGAACATGTGCTCTAGACACACACGCCCACATCCTCCCTCTCAGCTGTGAGCCCTTAGGTGCCCATAAATTCATAGCCATGAGTCTGACCAGACGTGTCTGACCATCTTAGAAATTGCATTTTTAAATTGCAGTTTTTTAATTGCTATGAATTAGACTAGAATTCCATGGGGCATTTGAGCATTCATCACTGCTGTACTTTCATCATCCTCATCACCACCTGTATCCTCTAATCAAGCTGTTTTGTCTACCCACAGGTATGCTGCTGTCCATCTACTCTGCCTTTCCTGCAATGTGTGTTTATGTGAACTGCATATAATTCCCACCTGGTATGCTGCTGTCCATCTACTCTGCCTTTCCTGCAATGTGTGTTTATGTGAACTGCATATAATTCCCACCTGGTATGCTTTGCTTACCCATTGTTTTCTATCCATTCGTATTTCACTTCCCTTGCTTCTTGCTTGCATACCTGAGTGGCCATCTACCCCACCCCCTCTTTATGACCTGGCTTAACTGTGAACATGTGCTCTAGACACACACGCCCACATCCTCCCTCTCAGCTGTGAGCCCTTAGGTGCCCATAAATTCATAGCCATGAGTCTGACCAGACGTGTCTGACCATCTTAGAAATTGCATTTTTAAATTGCAGTTTTTTAATTGCTATGAATTAGACTAGAATTCCATGGGGCATTTGAGCATTCATCACTGCTGTACTTTCATCATCCTCATCACCACCTGTATCCTCTAATCAAGCTGTTTTGTCTACCCACAGGTATGCTGCTGTCCATCTACTCTGCCTTTCCTGCAATGTGTGTTTATGTGAACTGCATATAATTCCCACCTGGTATGCTGCTGTCCATCTACTCTGCCTTTCCTGCAATGTGTGTTTATGTGAACTGCATATAATTCCCACCTGGTATGCTTTGCTTACCCATTGTTTTCTATCCATTCGTATTTCACTTCCCTTGCTTCTTGCTTGCATACCTGAGTGGCCATCTACCCCACCCCCTCTTTATGACCTGGCTTAACTGTGAACATGTGCTCTAGACACACACGCCCACATCCTCCCTCTCAGCTGTGAGCCCTTAGGTGCCCATAAATTCATAGCCATGAGTCTGACCAGACGTGTCTGACCATCTTAGAAATTGCATTTTTAAATTGCAGTTTTTTAATTGCTATGAATTAGACTAGAATTCCATGGGGCATTTGAGCATTCATCACTGCTGTACTTTCATCATCCTCATCACCACCTGTATCCTCTAATCAAGCTGTTTTGTCTACCCACAGGTATGCTGCTGTCCATCTACTCTGCCTTTCCTGCAATGTGTGTTTATGTGAACTGCATATAATTCCCACCTGGTATGCTGCTGTCCATCTACTCTGCCTTTCCTGCAATGTGTGTTTATGTGAACTGCATATAATTCCCACCTGGTATGCTTTGCTTACCCATTGTTTTCTATCCATTCGTATTTCACTTCCCTTGCTTCTTGCTTGCATACCTGAGTGGCCATCTACCCCACCCCCTCTTTATGACCTGGCTTAACTGTGAACATGTGCTCTAGACACACACGCCCACATCCTCCCTCTCAGCTGTGAGCCCTTAGGTGCCCATAAATTCATAGCCATGAGTCTGACCAGACGTGTCTGACCATCTTAGAAATTGCATTTTTAAATTGCAGTTTTTTAATTGCTATGAATTAGACTAGAATTCCATGGGGCATTTGAGCATTCATCACTGCTGTACTTTCATCATCCTCATCACCACCTGTATCCTCTAATCAAGCTGTTTTGTCTACCCACAGGTATGCTGCTGTCCATCTACTCTGCCTTTCCTGCAATGTGTGTTTATGTGAACTGCATATAATTCCCACCTGGTATGCTGCTGTCCATCTACTCTGCCTTTCCTGCAATGTGTGTTTATGTGAACTGCATATAATTCCCACCTGGTATGCTTTGCTTACCCATTGTTTTCTATCCATTCGTATTTCACTTCCCTTGCTTCTTGCTTGCATACCTGAGTGGCCATCTACCCCACCCCCTCTTTATGACCTGGCTTAACTGTGAACATGTGCTCTAGACACACACGCCCACATCCTCCCTCTCAGCTGTGAGCCCTTAGGTGCCCATAAATTCATAGCCATGAGTCTGACCAGACGTGTCTGACCATCTTAGAAATTGCATTTTTAAATTGCAGTTTTTTAATTGCTATGAATTAGACTAGAATTCCATGGGGCATTTGAGCATTCATCACTGCTGTACTTTCATCATCCTCATCACCACCTGTATCCTCTAATCAAGCTGTTTTGTCTACCCACAGGTATGCTGCTGTCCATCTACTCTGCCTTTCCTGCAATGTGTGTTTATGTGAACTGCATATAATTCCCACCTGGTATGCTGCTGTCCATCTACTCTGCCTTTCCTGCAATGTGTGTTTATGTGAACTGCATATAATTCCCACCTGGTATGCTTTGCTTACCCATTGTTTTCTATCCATTCGTATTTCACTTCCCTTGCTTCTTGCTTGCATACCTGAGTGGCCATCTACCCCACCCCCTCTTTATGACCTGGCTTAACTGTGAACATGTGCTCTAGACACACACGCCCACATCCTCCCTCTCAGCTGTGAGCCCTTAGGTGCCCATAAATTCATAGCCATGAGTCTGACCAGACGTGTCTGACCATCTTAGAAATTGCATTTTTAAATTGCAGTTTTTTAATTGCTATGAATTAGACTAGAATTGGACTGGAATTGACTGGAAGGTAAAGGAATAGAAAACCACTATAATGTTTCGGTTTCTTTTCACATTCACCCCCATACTACTCTATTTCTTCCTATCTCCTGTAGTCCCTCCACCCAGTAAAGAACTAGTCATTTCTCCCTCCATCCTCCCCAGTCATCTCACCTCCTCCACAGAACTATTCCTCCACATACAATCCTTTCTCGCCAGGCACACACGGCCACATCATGACCTATCCAGCTCACACCTTCTAACGCTCTGTCTGCTGCTCCTCATTGCTGGCGACATATCCCCAAATCCTGGCCCTCCTCATCACATCCCCACACTTATTTCTAATCCCCTGCCACGATCCTCTACACGTCCTCGCAACCACAGTAACCTCATACCCATTCATCCTGCCCCCACTCCCCCAATTTCCCTATCTGGAGCACTATGGAACGCACGCTCTGTCTGCAATAAACTTCCATTTATCCATCACCTCTTTATCAATAACAAACTCTCCTTCCTCGGCATCACTGAAACCTGGCTCACCCCTTCTGACACAGCCTCCCCTGCGGCACTCTCTTACGGTGGCTTCCACCTTTCTCACACACCCCGCCCCAGCAGCAAGCATGGCGGAGGAGTTGGTTTTCTCCTGTCAGATAACTGCTCCTTCACCCCAATCCCACTGCCACCCTCTGTTACCCTCCCTTCCTTTGAGGTGCACTCTGTGCGCATCTACTCCCCCTCCAACCTCCAACTGGCTGTCATCTACCGTCCCCCAGGGCCAGCCACCACCTTCTTCGACCACTTCACCACCTGGCTACTCCACTTCCTCGCCGCTGACATCCCCACTATCATCATGGGCGACTTCAACATCCCCATTGACACTTCCCTCTCAGCTGCCACTAAACTTCTATCTCTCACTTCCTCCTTTGGCCTCACTCAATGGTCTTCTACAGCCACCCACAAAGATGGTCACACACTGGACCTCATTCTCACCCGCCTCTGCTCCCTATCTAACCTCTCAAACTCACCTCTTCCTCTTTCTGACCACAACCTACTTACATTCTCTTCCCTTTCCACTCCTTGTCTACAACCCCCACCCCACAAACTCTCACACCCTCGCAGAAATCTTAAACACCTTGATCTTCACTCACTCTCTGAATCCCTCCTCCCTCTCACAGACATAAGCTCCCTACACAATGCGGATGATGCTGCCACTCTATATAACACCACAATAGCTGCAGCTTTGGAATCTCTTGCCCCTCTCACACATACCAAAGCTCGCAAAATCAACAGACAACCCTGGCACACCAGCATGACAAAAGAACTGAGGCGAGCTTCCAGAGCTGCTGAGCGCAGATGGAAAAGATCCCACTCCATCGAGCACTTCATCGCATTCAAACAGTCCCTCACTGCTTTCAAAACCATGCTCGCCACAGCAAAACAAACCTACTTCTCATCTCTCATATCCTCCCTGTCTCACAACCCCAAACAGTTATTCAACACCTTCAACTCTCTCCTCCGTCCCCCAGCACCTCCTCCCTCCCCACTCATCTCAGCTGAAGACTTCGCCTCATTTTTCAAGCAGAAAATTGAGAACATCAGAGACAATTTTAGTAAACAACCCCCAGAACCCTTCCTCCCAACTACCCAGCCCTCCACCTCCAAAACCAACTTCTCCACCATTACAGAAGACGGACTCTCCACTCTACTCTCAAGATCGCATCTCACCACCTGTGCACTTGACCCACTCCCATCCCACTTCATCCCAAACCTCACCACAGTCTTCATCCCAACCCTAACCCATCTATTCA